>NW_020527626.1:0-11812 GCF_003368295.1 Carassius auratus | reverse complement strand
AGCGTTGAATTTATGGCGAGAATTGAGAAACAGGAGTGTCTAATACCATCCACATACATTTTCCTAATTTTAATCAAACTTCATCAGATTATTCATTGTATGATTGTCGATCGCAATATGTGACTATTAGGAGTCAAAGTTATAGCGCCACCAACTGGCAGCAGGAAGTTGTCATTTTTCAAAATGCTTTGAATTCAGCATCTTATTTTTACTCGATTTGCTTCAAACTTCATCAGAATAATGTTAAAACACAGCCGATATAATCTGCTGGGATATTGATATCTAAAAATATTGTTGCCGTGGCAACATGTCAAACTGCGAATACTTCTCAGGTGATTTGAGGCATATAACATGCTTAGAATTTCATCAAACTCAGAACACATATCAGTATTAGTGACAGCTAGACACTGGCAAAATTTCATAAGAGGCGTGGAAGAGGCACTCTATAGCGCCACCTTTTGTAAAAAGTGAGGGGTTAGTTTTAGCTACAGACACCAAACTCAGTACAAAAATGTTCTTATCAAGACGGACAAACTTTCTAATTCACAGTCATCAGCTACGACCAACAGGAAGTCGGCTATTTTGATTTGAATGTGGATTGTTTTTACATTTAGCTGTGAATTAATGCATACTGCTCTGAGGAGAGTAACACTATACACACCAAATGGTGTTACATGTTGAAAAAACATGAGGAACTTAAATTGTGAATGGGTTTTGGATAGCTTGGATGGTTTTGTCGTGGTGATTTTTTTAAAATGACAATAAAGATGGAATTATTAATTTTCCTGCATTTTTAAATTCCAAACACTTTCAAAACCTTTTTTCATACAGAAAAAAGTTATTCTGAGTAAATATGCATAGTTTCATGACTTTACAAACACTGTATGGATAACAGAAAATTAAAAAAACTGTCAGACATCTCATATCACTCTGTCCATCTGTTTTGAGTGTGTGTGCTTAGACTTCCATTGTCTGAGAGAAATAGCGCCCCTACAGGTGCAGTTACCGGACTTAAAAAGGGAGGAGACTGTCTTTTGTTTCACTTTTAAATCGGTTAAAAATACAAATAAATACTTGGATTTAATTCACGCTGACAAACTAAACCAAACATATATATTATTATCAGGTCAGGGCTCAGTAATATAATTGATGTGTGTCAGTGATACGTGAGAAACACGAGAGATAATCACCGCTCTGAGCAGGAGCGTGTGGAATGACGAGCTCAGAAAAAAACGAGTTTATTCTTGTTTTATAGCTATTAAAAATAAAGTATTGCAGCGATATCACACAATTCACCAATTAGAGCACACCAAGAGCTAAATTAAGATGTTTTTGAACTGTTTGTGTGAAAATGAAATATTCGCGGCTGCCTATCTGAAATCACTGCCTCCGATCAGCGCGCACAGTGTCACAAGTTCAAAACTAACGAATTTATTCTTGTTTAAGAGCTTTTTAAAATAAATTATTGCCATAAATGCACACAATACATCCATTATACACAACGCGAGCTAAGATATGGTGTTTGTGACCCGTTTAAGTGTGCAAGACTATTTGAAAGCGCGACTGGCAGAATAACATATATCTCTTGAGCTGCAGGATTCTGCCTTTCGTCGTAAGAACGAACACATCACGGACAAGATTATTTCAAAATACATAATAGCTTGGCTAATATAAACGAAAACAGCCACTTGAACATAAACTGTTGAGTATTAAATCTGAAGTGGATCTACTGGATTTTAATATTAAGTGACCGCATATACCTGCTTCTGTCTTCAATTTTAATCTATATAAAAATTAAACTCATTCATCTTGGCTGCTTTTTTAATGTGTGTACGTATTTATTTATTATTTTGCTCTAACAAGACTTAATCTATATTTAATTTAAATTTAAATCAATTACATTTTATTTTACATTTGATTTGTCCATTTCTGCATCTAAACGCCTAAAAACCTAAAACATGCTCTATTAAACTATTGTTAGCAATTTCTTTATCGTCCAATTTATCTGGTGTACAAGCTTTTATTTTCATAATAAACTCGTTTGTTAGATTATACACAGTTACAGTGGTCTATAATAAATATTGACAGGTTTTATTCAAGCTGTTTAGAATGATTTCCGAAGGCTAATTTTTTAAAATGTAAATCCAAAAAATAAAATAAAAAAATAAATAAAATTTTAATTAATAAAAAACATTGGAAAATAATGACTTGTACTTTTTATACATTTTGTATAGTTTCATAGTTTATGCATTATAGTTATAAAAACAAATAAATTTAGCCAGTCACATAGAAACCTTGGGCCTTATCCTTTTCTGACAGTTTTAGGGATTTTTAAAAATCCTAAAAAACCTTATTAGTGCTGCAAATAATAATTTCAAACTAATTTGATACTGACCTCTGACATCCTGTGACATGATATTTATTTGAATTTACATAATCTCATGGATGTAACAGTAAAACTGTTCAGCTCACAGATCAAGACTAAGCTGTAATGCAAGCAGAACTTTCACAATGCTTGTAGGTCAATAAAATCATTACAAAACACTTACAAATCATTTAAGGGATTTGATAACACTGTAAAATAATGTCTAATTTGTTAACATTAGCAAATGCATTGATAACACTTTATAATAACTGCACTCATTAGTAAATAGTCAGTTCATGCTTCATAAAGCCTTGTCCCAATATTAATAGTCAGTAGTAAGCAGTTTATAAATACAGCTATAAATAGCTCATTTATTAAAAAGGAGAGTAAAGGGTCAGTTATCTTCCTATGAAAAATAAACAAATAAAAATAAACAAACAACAACACAGATTGATACAGAACTCAGAAATGTTATTGTGGATTTATGATAAAATCAGCCTGTAAATGAATTCATACTCCTCCAAGAAGACACAAGTAGTTCACACCAATTTTTTTTAACATGAAGCCATATACTGAAGATGTTAAATTGCGAATGGGTTTAGGATACCTTAAATGGTGTGGCCATAGAGATTTATTAAAGTAACATAAAAAAGATACAATAGTTATTTTACTATATCTTTAAAATTTTTAATTCCAACTCTTCATAATTTTTATATACGTAGAAGTCATCATTTGAAGGAAGCACAGTAAGTTTCATAGCTTTATCATTTTCAAGAGCCAGCATAAAATTAAAACTATCATAACATATAAATCAAGCTTGCAATTCTTAGTACCAATAATGGCCACCAGATGGAGCTATAGGATTACTTTTAAATAATTATTGTAGAAACAACTATGATTTAAATCATTTATAGAAATCTTTCAAAGAAAAATAATATGAATTTTATGTATTTTACTGATAAAATGACCCTCACTTTATTAGAATAACAAGCTGAAGTATTGTGAACTGTATATTAAGAATAATTTCTTTATAGGCTTTATGGACAGATAAGTTTTGAGTGACTCTTGAAGGATCAGCACCACATCCTCTTTTACCAGTTTAAAGAATGTATCTTACAGAACAGGTGCGGATGAATTTTGAATGGCTTGAATGGTTTTGTCGTGGTGATTTTTTGAAATAACAGTAAAATTAACCAGTAAATGTCTTTTATTTTTTTAAGTGCAGCTTCTAAACACTTCAAAAAAATGTACACATAGAAGACAAGTCATTCTGAGGAAATATGCATAGTTTCATGACTATACAACACTATATGGATGATAGAAAATTAAAAAACTATCATACATCTGATGTCACTCTGTCCCTCTGTCACTGTGGGTAATGTGTGTGTGTGTGTGTGTGTGTGTGTTAAGTGAATTAGGTGTGAAACTATCAGGGAGCATTTAGTCTCCAGTGCCAACATTTTACAGAACTGCCACTTTCCTGGAGTCTCAGAATTACAATGTGTCAGGTTCTGAGAAATCAAAGATTCCAAAAAATGATTTAATTAGAATACCATGAAGTATTGTGAAATACTATATATTAAGACTTTATATATAGGCTTTATGAACAGATTAGAGTGACTCGTGAAGGACCAGCACCACCTCCTCTTGTCCGATGGTTTGAGGAATATATCTTCCAGAATCCGGGTTTAAGATTTAGGAGCTCATTTTTATTCCACCTCCTTTCCTGAAAGTCTGTCTTGCAGAATTTACTAAAAATTAATCTTCACATTAATTCCTAATTATTTTGCAATTATTTTTGTAAGTTCTTCTTGACCTGTTTTTTTTTCTTCTTCTTCTTTTCTGACCTCATGACCCAGTCAGCATTTTTGTACAATGGTCAAGTCTTAACTTATCCATTTCTGTATTGCATTTGTGTTTGATATTTCTCATGGGTATTACATAATTTTCGACTTTGAGTTAAAACAGTTTGAGTTAAAACTCTTTTTTAGCGCATTTCATCTGTAAAAGAAAACATGCCTAATAATTCTGCACATGAATATAAGGAGTTTTTCTCTTCCAGCTTTCCTGGACTATTGTATAACACTCATAAATTATTAAATAAAAAATAATGGTAGTTATTAAGATTGATATGGTTTGGAATTGGTAAAATGTGCTTGGAAAAAAATCACAATAAAACAATGTTTTAATGTTTAAGTTTGGAATATTAACTGACATGAATGAATGCTATATAAATATTGTTCATGTTAACATAATGTTTATAAATGAAATCTTATTGTAAAGTGTTACTATATATATATATATATATATATATATGTTAGGGCCGGGACTCGATTAAAAAAATTAATCTAATTAATTAGAGGCTTTGTAATTAATTAATTGAAATTAATCGCATTTTAATCGCATATAAATATTTGACCTGAGAACAGTGAGAAGTAATTTTTTTTTTCACATGGATTTATAATATACCATTGAATAATGACTGAATACATAAGCTTAAGCAACAAAATATTGTTTATTTTTGTTCAACCAAGTGTAGCAGACCAGTGCAATTTTTGCCATGAAGTGTAGCAATAGCATATTTAGAAACAATTTAGAAATAGTACATTTCAGAAATTCAGGAAGCTTATAGGTGCTGGAACCTTCTGTAAAGAGTTTTTTAAGTAAAACACAATACTGTCAATTACATTCAGAACATTGGAAACACTGACTATTAGAAAACATCTCTCTGTTGCTTCAGAGGCCATAACATACTAAGTCCAACTCTCAATAACCTTGGCCAAAACAATAACGAGTTCAACATAAACTGTTGCACCAACAAAATAATATATAGTTCAACATAACGTGTAAAGTCCACGCTAGCTGCTATATGTTTTGCGTTGAGGTGATACTTGAGGCTCGATGTGCTGCAGTGATATCATAGACAGTAGTGATATGCGAAGCGAACGCCAGTTGGTGCTTCAGTATAATCGGTCCGCCGAAACAAATCCAGTGAGAAACGTTCTGCGGTGCAAAAATAAGTTATTAAAAATGCGGGAATTTATTTTTCTGTAATTAATTAATCTTAGTTTACGCGTTATTTTTTGTGTAATTAATTAATCTCAATTAACACGTTAAAGTCCCGGCCCTAATATATATATATATATATATATATATATATATATATATATATATATATATATATATATATATTGTTCTGTGAATGTGATTTTAAAGTCTAGATGATTCGGATTAACCCTTTAACCGCCATATCCTTTAAAACCTCACTGCCAGAGGGATATTGTGAATGCATGTGCCCGCTGGGCACAGTTTACCTGATGCCACCGGGGTGGCGATGGCATTGGTGGCTTGAGCCCGCCATCGCTGCTTGCAGCTATATTTATTAGGGCTCAAGCCTGGAGGGCGAGAGCCCTATTGTTTTCCTTAGGATTATTTGTTATTATTATTATTATTATTATTATTATTATTATTATTATTATTATTTATTAGGGCTCAAGCCTGGAGGGCGAGAGCCCTATTGTTTTCCTTAGGATTATTTTTTATTATTATTATTATTATTATTTTTTTTTTCTAACGTTACGGGGGCTTTTGGGGTCCTTAACATGCTCGAAAACTCTTGAAAATTGGCACACAGATTGGAACCTGCGGCCATTAGGGTCGGGCAGAGACTGATACACGGGCGTGGCACAGGGGCTCTACAGCGCCCCCTGGAATACTGAGGGCCATATATCATACATACTTGCACGTAGACACATGAAACTCGGTACACATGTAGATCTCATTAAACCAAACAACTTTCGTACTGCATGTCATAGGCTCCGCCCAACAGGAAGTTGGCTATTTAGGGTTTATTATTCATATTTTTGGTCAAAGTTGTGGGGGCTTTTGGGGTCCCTAACATACTCAAAAACTCTTGAAAATTTGCGCACACTTTGGAATCTGTGCCCTTTAGGAGCCTGCAGAGGTTGGGACCCGGGCGTGGCACAGGGGCTCTATGGCGCCCCCTGGAACACAGTCATAAATGTTGATGTATAGCTCACACATACTTGCACATATTCATATGAAACTCAGTACACATATAGACCTCATTGTGCCGAACAATTTTCGTATTGCATGTTATAGGCTCCGCCCAACAGGAAGTCAGCTATTTAGAGTTATGTAAAAAGCGCATGCTCTGGAATTTGATATACTTGTCATAGGTTTTTTACTCGTTTACCACCAAACTTGGTCAACATGATCTCAAGACATTGGGGATGAAAAATTGCCAGGGGATTTTTGATATCTCGAACGGTTTGCTCGTGGCGAGGCGTTGAAATTATGGCGAGAATTGAGAAACAGGAAGTGTCTAATACTGTCCACATACATTTCCTGATTTCAATCAAACTTCATCAGATTATTCATTGCATGATGTCGATCACATATATGTGACTATTAGGAGTCAAAGTTATAGCGCCACCAACTGGCAGCAGGAAGTGTGTCATTTTCAAAATGCTTTGAATTCAGCATCTTATTTTTACTCGATTTGCTTCAAACTTCATCAGAATAATGTTAAAACACAGCCGATATGAATCTGCTGGGGGAAATTGGATAGCTAAAAATATTGTTGCCGTGGCAACATGTCAAACTGGAATACTTCTCAGGTGATTTTGAGGCATATAACATGCTTAGAATTTCATCAAACTCAGAACACATATCAGTATTTATGATAACTAGACACTGGCAAAAGTTCATAAGAGGGCGTGGAAGAGGCACTCTATAGCGCCACCTTTTGTCAAAAGTGGGGGGGTTAGTTTTAGCTACAGACACCAAACTCGGTAAAAAAATTGTTCTTATCAAGACGGACAACTTTCTAATTCACAGTCATCAGCTACGATCAACAGGAAGTCAGCTATTTTGATTTGAATGTGGATTTTTTTTTACATTTAGTTGTGAATTAATGCATACTGCTCAGAGGAGAGTAACACTATACACACCAAACTTTGTCTACATGATGCCAAAACATTTTAAACAACTTAAATTGCCAATGGATTTTGGATAGCTTGAACGGTTTTGTCGTGGTGATTTTTTTAAATGACAGTAAAACTGGAATTATTAATTTTCCTGCATTTTTAAATTCCAAACACTTCAAAACCTTTTTTCATACAGACAAAAAGTCATTCTGAGTAAATATGGATAGTTTCACGACTTTACAACACTGTATGGATAATAGAAAATTAAAAAACTGTCAGACGTCTCATCTCACTCTGTCCCTCTGTTTGAGTATATGTGCTTCAGACTTCCATTGTCTGAGAGAAATTGCGCCCCTACAGGTGCAATTACCGGAGATTTAGTTTCTCTTTTAAATCGGTTAAAATACAAATAAATACTTGGATTTAATTCACACTGACAAGCCAAACCAACATATATGATTATTATCAGGTCAGGGCTCATTAATAATGGATGTGTGGTCAGTGATACGTGAGAAACACGAGAGATGAATCACCTCTCTGAGCATGAGCATCTGGAATGATGAGCTCAGAAAAAACGAGTTTATTCTTGTTTTATAGCTGTTAAAAATAAAGTATTGCAGCGATATCACACAATTCACCAATTAGAACACACCAAGAGCTAAATTAAGATGTTTTTGAACTGTTTGTGTGAAAATGAAATATTTGAGGCTGCCTATATGAAATCACGCCTCCGATCAGCGCGTACAGTGTCGAGCTCAAAACAAACGAATTTATTCTTGTTTAAGAGCTTTTTTAAATAAAATATTACCACAAATGCACACAATAAACCCATTGTAACACTACAAGAGCTAAATGCAGGTGTTTGTGACCCGTTTAAGTGTGCAAGACTATTTGAAAGCGCGACTGGCAGAATAACATATATCTCTCGAGCTGCAGGATTCTGGCTTTCGTCGTACAAACGAACACATCACGGACAAGATTATTTCAAAATAGCTTGGCGAATATAAACGAAAACAGCCACGTGAACGTAAACCGTTGAGAAATATATCTGAAGTGGATCTACTGGATTTGAATATTAAGTGACCGCGTATACCAGCTGCTTCTGTCTTCAATTTTAATCTATGTAAAAAATGTAATTCATTCATCTTGGCTGCGTTTTTAATGTGTGTACGTATTTATTTATTTATTATTTTGCTCTAACAAGAATTAATCTATATTTAATTAAATCAATTACATTTTATTTTACATTTGATTTGTCCATTTCTGCATCTAAACGCCTAAAAACATAAAACATGCTCTATTATACTATTGTTAGCAATTTCTTTATCGTCCAATTTATCTGGTGTACACACTTTTATTTTCATAATAAACTTGTTTGTTAGATTATACACAGTTACAGTGGTCTATAATAAATATTAACAGGTTTTATTCAAGCTGTTTAGAATGATTGCAGTAGGCTAAAAAACATTGGAAAACAATAACTGTTGTACTTTTTTATATATTTTGTATAATTTCATAGTTTATGCATTATAGTTATAAAAACAAATAAATTTAGCCACTCACATAGAAATCTTAGGCCTTATCCTTTTCTTACAGTTTTAGGAATTTTAAAAAATCGTAAAAAACCTTATTTGTGCTGCAAATAATAATTTCAAACTCAAAAAGTAAATAGTCAGTTCATGCTTTATAAAGCCTTGTCCCAATATTAATAGTCAGTAGTAAGCAGTTTATAAATACAGCTATAAATAGCTTGTCCTTGGTTTATAAGCACATTTATTAAAAAGGAGAGTAAAGGGTCAGTTATCTTCCTATGAAAAATAAAAGATAAAAATAAACAAACAACAACAACACAGATTGATACAGAACTCAGAAATTTTATTGTGGATTTATGATAAAATCAGCCTGTAAATGAATTCATACTCCTCCTCATACTACTCCATACTCCTTTTTCAACATGATGCCAATATACTGAGATGTTAAATTGTGAATGGGTTTAGGATAGCTTAAATTGTGTTGCCATAGAGATTTATTAAAGTAACATAAAAAATACAATAGTTATTTTACTATATCTTTAAAATTTTTCATTCTAACTCTTCATAATTTTTTATATAAGTAGAAGTCCTCATTTGAAGGAAGCACAGTAAGTTTCATAGCTTTATCATTTTCAAGAGCCAGCATAAAATTAAAACTATCATAACTTATAAATCAAGCTTGCAATTCTTAGTACCTATAATGGCCACCAGAGGGAGCTATAGGATTACTTTTAAATAATTATTGGAGAAACGAGTATGATTTAAATAATTTATAGAAATCTTTCAAATAAAATAATATGTATTTTAGGAATTTTACTGATAAAATGACCCTCACTTAATTAGAATAACAAGCTGAAGTATTGTGAACTGTATATTAAGAATAATTCTTAATAGGCTTTATGGACAGATACGTTTTAAGTGACTCTTGAAGGTTCAGCACCACATCCTCTTTTACCACTGTTTAAAGAATTAATCTTACAGAACAGGTGTGAATGAATTTTGGATAGCTTGAATGGTTTTGTCGTGGTGATTTTTTGAAATAATAGTAAAAAAGGAACCAGTAAAAAAAAGTGCAGCTTCTAAACACTTCAAAAAAATGTACACATAGAAGACAAGTCATTCTGAGGAAATATGCATAGTTTCATGACTATACAACATTATATGGATGACAGAAAATTAAAAAACATACATCTGATGTCACTCTGTCCCTCTGTCACTGTGTGTGTGTGTTTGTGTGTGTTTTAAGTGAATTAGGTGTGAAACTATCAGTGAGCATTTAGTCTCCAGCGCCAACATTTTACAGAACTGCCACTTTCCTGGAGTCTCAGAATTACAATGTGTCAGGTTCTGAGAGATCTAAGATTCCAAAAAAATATTTAATTAGAATACCATGAAGTATTGTGAAATACTATATATTAAGACTTTATATATAGGCTTAATGAACAGATTAGAGTGACTCGTGAAGGACCAGCACCACCTCCTCTTGTCCGATGGTTTGAGGAATATATCTTCCAGAATCCGGGATTAAGATTTGGGAGCTCATTTTTATTCCACCTCCTTTCCTGAAAGTCTGTCTTGCAGAATTGACTAAAAATTAATCTTCACATTAATTCCTTATTCTTTTGCAATTCTTTTGTCAGTTCTTCTTGACCTGTTTTTCTCTTCCAGCTTTCCTGGACTATTGTATAGCACTCATAAATGATTAAATAAAAAATAATGGTAGTTATTAAGATTGATATGGTTTGGAATTGGTAAAATGTGCTTGGAAAAAAATCACAATAAAACAATGTTTTAATGTTTAAGTTTGGAATATTAACTGACATGAATGAATGCTATATAAATATTGTTCATGTTAACATAATGTTTATAAATGAAATCTTATTGTAAAGTGTTACTAAAGTTATATATATATATATATATATATATTGTTCTGTGAATGTGATTTTAAAGTCTAGATGATTCGGATTAACCCTTTAACTGTCATATCAAGTTCAAGTTCTAGTTCAAGTTCAATTTATTTGTATAGCGCATTTACAACAGCCTCCTGGCTGACCAAAGTGCTTTAACATAAGAGCAAGAATATTACACATACATAAAAATAGACCAGACAAAAAATTTAAAACCACCCATTTCAAAATGTAGCATAACACAGTAGTCAGTACACTAAGGAAAATAAAAAAGTTTTTAGCAAAGATTTAAAAATAGACAAGGAAGGGGCCAGTCTGATCTCTAAAGGCAGGGTATTCCAGAGTCGTGGCCCAGCCACTGCAAATGCACGCTCCCCTCTACGCTCCCCTCTATCCTTTAAAACCTCACTGCCAGAGGGATATTGTGAATGCATGTGCCCGCTGGGCACAGTTTACCTGATGCCACCGGGGTGGTGATGGCATTGGTGGCTTGAGCCCGCCATCGCTGCTTGCAGCTATATTTAGGGCCCGAGCACCGAAGGTGTGAGGACCCTATTGTATCTGCTTCGTTTATTATTATTATTATTATTATTATTATTACGGTGCCAAATAAATCGCCTTTTTGAAGGCCTAAACATACTCAAAAAGTCAGGAAAATTTGCACACACCTCCGAACTGGCGAAAATTTACGTCTGATATGGGTTTCAGAAGTGGACGTGGCAAAATGGCTCGATAGCGCCACCTATACACGTTCAGCGGTGTGCGCCTCAAGCTACGTTTCACGCACATGTATGAAAATCGGTACACACATGTAACACACCAAGACCTACAAAAAAGACTCTTGGGGCAAAATTCTAAACCCAACAGGAAGTCAGTTATTTTTTATTTTATGAGCAAATTTTTTTGTCATTTTTGCCATTTCCATGCGTTGTATTTTAACGAACTCCTCCTAGAGATTAATTCAGATCAACACCAAATTTGGTATGCCTAATCTAAAGGCCTTTGCGATGTTAAATTGCGAAGATCTTGAGTTTTCGTTCAAGTTCGTGTCCGTGGCGG
>NW_020527625.1:0-36847 GCF_003368295.1 Carassius auratus | reverse complement strand
TCGCTTCATGCCACACCCCATTGAAGCAGTAATTCATACAAAAGGAGCTAGCTCCAATCAAGTATTGAGTGCATAAATACTTGTGCAAGATCAAGACTTGTGTGCAAGTGCAAGATCTCCTGCTTTGGATATCTTGAACATTTGTGTTTTGTAAATTTTTTTTTTTTTTTTTGAGTGATCTTTGAGAAATATTCAAATGTTTTGAGATACTGAATTTTTTATTTTCCTAAGCTGTAAGTCATCAAACATCCGAATTAAAACAAAAACTCTTGATATATTTCAGTTTGTGGGCAATGAACCTAGTTCAAGAAAGTTTTCCTTTTTGAATGAAATTACAAAAAATAAAGACCTTTTCCATGATATTATTTTTTTTTTTTTTTTTTTTGAGTTGCACCTGTATTCCTCAGGAATTTCTAATGTGCTTTTTAGAATAGTGAGTTTTGATTGATGGCTTACAGTACAATGTTCAAATTGCTATATAGAACAAACATTTGAGTTTAAGTGCTTGATGAATGAAGTAAAATTCTACTGTTGTACACATCATCCAGCAACTTTGTTAGCAATTTTAAAAAGCACAGCTTAACTATAAAGTTCGTTTGAACCTTGTGTATATTGTAATTCATCCTAAATTCAGAAGATGAGACATTCTCTTCAAGTTATGTTAACACATCCCTTACTGTACTCATACATCGAAAAATGCTATTCTAAAAACCCATGAGAAATCCATAGTGAATCAGCAATGCACGATATGACTAACAAGCTCTTGTCCATGTGGATTCACAGTTATTTAGTAACACACAGAGCTAGTGTTATAACTTAATGTTTTTTTCTTATGAATCTGGTTATACATTCACCTGGGATCTTCTTGGCCAGCTGATCATGTGAACGAGCTCTTTGTCAGCCAGGTTGGTCAGTGACATCATGACATTGGCCTCAGTGAACGGCTTCTTCACGTCATTCATGAGGTAAATCTCGGGTGGCTCTGCATCCATGATTCGAGCGATTAGTTCCTCAGGGCTTCAACGCTATGCTAGCCACCTTACTTCCACCGAGGGGACGTGGGACACTTTTGATTTCTTGGGATCTTGGGCCACATGTTCTCATCCTGCCAGAGAATCGCGTCAATCGCTTCTGCTGTGCTCCTCTTTGTTGGTAGCTGCCACGATCTCGGCGTAACCCTGTGGAAAAAAATCCATGTAACTGCACAATTCACTTCATCCTTCTCCGTGCGGGTTTACAGGATTATACTCAAATTCATTATTAATAATACATTCATTCATGTGAATGTGTTGGACAAAGAGCCAAACCAAAATTAGTTTGAACAGAAAGCAAAGCTTGTTTACAAAACTGTGTATTTGATATGACATTTAATACAGAGCTCAAAGCAACCATATCATCCAATGATATGAGAGTATATCACTTTCTCTTCTAACCTTGAAGCAAAGCTGTGAAAGTATACTGCCCTAAAACAACTATTACAAGACCGGATGAGGATAGATGGTAACAGTCTCCACCAGCAACACGGACTGTTTTTTTGGAGGAACAAGCCATCCAAGATCCCACACAGCTCACAAGACAACATGCAAGACCGTCTTGCTAAAATACATGTGAATTATTAATATGTGAAATCTTGCAACTTTTGTAGGATGAGTCATTTTATCTGGGATGTTTGGTGCAGACTTTATCCAGCATCTATAAATAATCAGGGCTGTGTGACATTATCATTAAAAATGCTGACGCATGTCAAAATTTCACGGCATGATAGCTCGTTAATTGGGACATTTATTGGGACATAAAATCCAAAGTCCATGGCTTTGGACAAAATTCCGCAGTAATCTCAGATGAAAGTATTTGGTAACTGTGTGGGTGTAGAAAGGGTGTTGATAGGGAGGTAATGGAAAAGGAAAGAGTCCCACCACATTTCATCATTCCAACTTCATAACATTTTCGCAGACGGGCAGGCCTGGCAGCTTTTGCGCCGGTTCTTGTCGATGGTGCACTGGTTGGTGGCAGGGCAGATGTAGTCATTGTGTCCTGAGAAAATGAATCAGATGTTCCTTATTATCCACTGATCATTTGCAGTCAAACAAGTCTGTTACTATGTATATGAACTGTTTCACAGACTGGCCTTACAGAGCCATTAAATTAGCACAGCTATCCACAACATTCGCTGTCCGGAACAATGAAGAAAATAATAGTTAAGAATCATTAGAATCAATTATTCCAGAGTAAAATGACCATTTCTGAAGGATAATGTGGCTGTCAAGGCATCTTTATACACTGTAAAGATGGCTGATAATGGTGAAATACATGCAAGGAAGACAAGACTGTTGATTCAACATCCAATCACTTATTAAAGTTCAATGTAAAAATCTCGAATGCAAATTTATGATGACATCTTGACCCATTGCTCTCAGTCACATTTTGAATGCTGAAAATTTGATCAATGTTAGTAGGAGATTTCAACCTTTAATCTTAATTTTAGAGTAGGAATGGAAAGTATGTCATTATTATTTACCCAAACTGATAATGTTATTGTGTATAACATTGGCATGCTAATTTCTCTATTTTTACATTTCGATTACCCATCATCAACAAAATGCACACTTAATATTTAAATTAAAAACAAAAAAGTTAAATGTAATCTTTAGAAAATCAAAAAAAAAAAAAAAAAATGTATAGAACTTTTTCATACTTTATAATGCTGGGAAGCCTAAGCATCTATAAATAAATAATTCAAAATTACCTTTTATTTTTTATAAATTCAGACTGCTTGAATAAATATCAGCCATTTATTGTTTATTGGTCATTTTTTGCTTTTAGTGTTTTATTATGTATTCATTTAGACTAATTGAATTTTAAGATTAGCCATTTATTGATTATAGGTCATAACATGAAAATGATTATCGAATGATCAATTTCAGTGCATCCCTAATAATAAGCACGCAACAAAGCACAGGAGTAATTTCAGAGAACAATACCTTGTATACTTCTCTTGAAGAAGGCTTTGCATCCTTCACATGACCACACGCCATAATGATACCCAGAGGCATAATCGCTACAGACAGCGCAGTTAGTGCATGTCAGCTTTACCTCTCAAAGAGACAGGAGTCTCCTCTGCAGCTGCAGCCCTCTTCACCAGAGGTTTGCTATAGAGGAAAGCAGACACATGCATCTGAGCCAGTATTTAGTAATTGTCTGAAATAAAACACAATTGAGTTTCCACATACCAGTTTTCCTCTTCGCTGTGATCATGTGGTGTAAGTTCTGTCCAACTCCCACCAGTTGGATGGCTTTGTTGTAGTCGAGTCTGTTGCTGATGCAATGCAATTGAGGAAACGTGGTTATGAGGTGGCCAAAAGAGGGAGGGCTTAATGACTGCCGCACTGATTGGCAGTCGGACAGAGGCAATGCGCCGTAACCGAGCAGAGCGGGACTGTAGAAGGGCAGAGTGGTGAAGTCATGGCCGAGGTCTGTGTAAGGTGATGGGATGCAGATGGGGTGGCTCTCCACCGACAGAGATGGAGAAGAGGAGTTAAAGGCAGGAGAGAGGACATGACCTCCCACCCTGCTGGAGTCCACTTCCTGCAGCTGAAGTAGAGGACTGTCTTCCTCGGGATACACAGACATGGTGAAGGCAGAGGAGTTTAATGCTGTCGCATCATCAACAGGGAGCTGATGATGTAAGTCATGTTGATCTCCTCAGTCATCGATACTGAAACCTGATGCAGCCTAGTGCACAATCGACAGGAAGCCTTTCATTCACAGTGGGGAAATTAACAGGAAAAATCCATTCTGTATCTCTTCCAGAGAGAAGTTATAAGCAACTCTATTGAGGAAAAGCACATTCAAATAATCACAAATAAAATGCCCTACTGGAAATAAATGCATTAAGAGGATCAAACTGCTTGCAAACAAAAGCACCTTACCAGCAACTTTTAAATAAATGGTCAAATATGATATAATAAGTCTAGAAAAATTTTTCCAACTTCAAACGCATTTATTAAATGTCAAAGACTGTGGTGGTCAAGACTTTTAAAACAGTACATTTCAATATGAAGTGAAGTGAAGTGACATTCAGCCAAGTATGGTGACCCATACTCAGAATTTGTGCTCTGCATTTAACCCATCCGAAATGCACACACACAGAGCAGTGAACACACACACACACACTGTGAGCACACACCCGGAGCAGTGGGCAGCCATTTATGCTGCGGCGCCCGGGGAGCAGTTGGGGGTTCGATGCCTTGCTCAAGGGCACCTAAGTCGTGGTATTGAAGGTGGAGAGAGAGCTGTTCTCCACCTTCAATACCACGACTTAGGTGCCCTTTGTATATAATCCTGTATATAATCCTTATTTTTGTAAACTAGTTTTTATGCAAAAAGTGTAATATTTTAGAAAGTTATATTTAGGGGTCCTTAGCATCAGAAAACTTCTGCATTAGAAGATATAGGCTCATAGATGTTGCCACTGTTTAGTCATATACTCAAACCTTTTATATCATATCCGTGACTATATTGTGCATTTTAGCAGAGTCAGAATGCAGTATTTACCAATCAGACTAGAACTGTCAGAAGTTTGGAGTCAAAGTTTTCATAGCTTTCTTATCCTAAGCAAGGCTGCATTTTTATTTAAATATAGAGTTAAAAAAGCAATATTGTAAAATATGAAATACATTTACAATTAATTATTTCTGATGTAATTACTTAATTATCTATGTTAATGTAATTTATTTCTGTGATGGAAAAGCTAGTGTTAAGCGTTTAGTGTAACGAGATCCTCCAGAAATCTTTCTGATATACTGATTTGGTCGGTGATAAGAAACATTTCTTATTGTTAACAGTGCTTAATATTTTTTGTGAATACACTGTCAATAAGTTTCAGTATTGTGACTTTTGGTCAATTTAATGCATTCTGAAAAGTATTTACTTTTGGAAAAATACTGTAAGAAAAAACAAGTATCGTTGTGTTAATAATTACTGGTAAGTCATCCAAAGTGCAGGCTTGGTGACCAGATTCAATTTGGGAGGACTAAATTATCACAAAAAATTACAATGATTTCAATCAAACCCCACTTAATATATATTTGTCTAATTAATCTTATTTTTTAGCAAAAAACAAATACGCATAAAATGTGTTTATAATGATCTGTATACACATTATACACAACATTTACATTTAAGTGCATTTGGCAAATGCTTCATCTAAGGTGAATTACATTGTATTTAATTATAGATTTTAATTTCTGAACTGAACCCATGGCCTCGACATTGCTAATGCCATGTCCCTAGAGGACTTCTCAAAGCTGGTCTCACTACAATTCAATAGCAGATATTTGACTGAAACTATTAGTTGGTGGACACTGAAAATCAGCTGCGTCTTGCATATCTGCCTATTTTAGGTCAATTTAATAAACTTTTAGCCTGTTGCGTACAACTGAAACTAAGTTGCATTCGAAAAGGCCTAAAGATCTGCCTCAAGAACCTTTACATTTCTCTTACATAGAATATCCATAAAAATGAATCGAGACATGAAGACACATTTGTATTTCTCTCAGCCCTGTGCAGTGCTGTTAGTTCTCAGAAGTCTGAAAGTGAATCTTACCTGCACAGTGTTGTAGACTGTACTTGCGAGAGAGGCAGTTTGCCACACTGTCTCTCCGGACTGCCAACGGTGAGTCAGACGAGGACTTTTGAACCCTTGCTTTAGAGCAGACAGGCAACTGGCCAAAACATACCCCGCACAGAACACAAGTACCTGCAAAATGACAGAAAGAGAAAAGTACTGTATGATGCTATGTTGTGAACTTCAAGCATGTTATTTCATATAAAATGGTAAAATAATTATTTGCATGTACTATTTTTATAAAAAAAACCTAACATATTATTTGTTGTTGCAATTATTATCATTTAGAATGTTTTAATTAGTGACATAACGATTTCAAATTATATCCTTCTTTGCACAGCACACACTGTAAAAATATCATTTTTACAGAAAAGACTATATAATTATACAATAATGGTTAACTGGTTAAATGCAAGTTACCGTAGTCCATATGATGAAAACTGTAAAATGTTTAACATTGCATAATACATAATGATTTCATAATAATTTTACCGTAAAATAAGTACAATGTATGTTTTTAAATGTAAAACTATGCATTGCTATTTAATTTATGCAAAAAAATAAGTAAATATTTACATAGATTTGTTTATTTATATTTTTATTATCATTAATGCACATTGGGATGATTTGTTTTACATATTTTGTTAATGAATGTTTATTAAAATAATTTTGGTAGCATCATGATATTTTGTCTTTGCACGTATGATCTATATACAAGTATTGGCCATGTTTTATGGACAGTCCACTTACTTCCCACCATTTCGATAACGGGGAAAGTATTCTTCCCATTAAAAGCCCAGTAGCCTCAACCCCTCTTACTGCTATAATTCTTCTGAGAGGAGGCTATAGACGAAGATAGAACAGAAGACAGAGAGGATAGACTAATACTGCATGGATCAACTCACTCCTGACAGCCAGTCTTGTATGATGTATGCTCTTGAGGCAAAAGAGTGCCCGGCCACCGGCCAGCAGTGCATACCAAAAACAAAAGCCCAAGGCCGTGGTGTGATCTCCCCTCTCACTCCCTTCTCTTGCGGGAAACGGATAAGGGAGAGAAGGAGAGAAGGAAACCATGCCCTGTGCAGGAGTTGTGGGAACAAGAGAGTAGATCACCATTGAGCGTGATGCTTACACTTCAAACTATGAACCTTCTAATACTATAGTTGATGTTAAAATGCAGTACTATAGTTTATACAGCAGAGGTCTAATGCTGTTTCATGCATTCAGAGTTATTTACACTGTTAAAGAGTTGGATTCTCATGCTAAGCATGGCCAAAATTTCAAAACACGATTTTGACGTATAAAGAATTTTTTGTGCCAAATACACACTTCTGGGTTTCTTACAAGTTTCTGAAAAACTAATTTCCTATCATTGCTCTTTATTACATAATGAATGTGGAACTCCTTATATGGGCATTCCTCCCAGAAGAGCGCGCCCATGCACAGACATCAACCAGAGAAAAAGCTAGAGTGCGCCCATCAACAAGCTTCATTCAGCAGCGCTGCACAGGACACACTCGGGAAGATTGTCTCCAAAGAAGTGTGTTTTTCTTTGAAAGGGAGAGATAACTTTGTTCAGCTTTCCGAATAACCCAGCATTATGCAAACAGTGAATGCAGTTTGTTTTTTGGGGCAGCAAAGGAGTTTCGCAAGTGTATTTGTGATGAACGTTTTATAAACAAGTCTCAGTTCGATGCTAGATTTGCAAATCGTTTGATACTGTAAAGATGAAGTGGCCCCAGCTATAAACTGGGAACTGCAGTTTACTGCACACAGTAAGTAAAACTGCATCCAATGTCTGTTTTGTTGGCATTCAAAGTGCTTGTCACTCTTTAGCTCCGCCCACAACACGCCTCCAGGAGCTCGGCTGTTTCTGGAGAGAATCTGAAAGCTGAATTTTTATTTTATAAATATGATAAAACTAAAGCTTTTTTGGAGATATGAAGGGTGCAGTACTACTTTAGATACTCAAGATTAACATGAGATTGGGAGAAACTATGTGTGTTTGGTCAACTTTAACAACAGCAGGTCATAGGTTTGATTCCCAGGGAATGCAAGGACTTGAATAAACTGAATGCAATTTGGATAAAATAATCTACCAAATACATTAATGGTTAACACAATATGTTATATTTAAGAATGTTTTATGCAGAATGACGAGAATCTCACTTTATCTACATTAACATAACCTACATTTATTAGACTACAGTCACTGTGCAAAATGCTGTTGGAGGTCATTTTTGTGCATTCCTTATTTCTTCAGTAAATGATACTATTATCTATTATCGTATTATCGAAATCTAAACTATATGTATTACTGTACTAATAGACAGACTTGAATCTCCGTCACAAATTAAAAACTACACACAGCAGCTGACCTGTAAAACAGATTAAAGTGGCCCATTCATTGAACCATAACCAAACTATTTTATATGATTTCTAGCAGATTTCTGTGCTGTTCCTGTCATTTATGTCTTATGCGTTAAAACGAGTGTTATGTTCTATTAAATTGTAATAAATATAGGCCAACTACATTTTGCAACTTAATGATCACTGAGAGTAGTTTTATTGTTTTAAAAATAAATAAATAAATAAAATTGCTGAGTAAAATAACTGTGAAATAGAAAAATATAAATACACAGTACATAGCTAATTATCAGCACTATTTTAGTGGTTTGTTTCAAATTGAAGAAAAATATCGGTTTCAACGCTTGGGTCTCAGAGAGCTAAAACTTTCATCCTCATGGCTCGTAGTGCCGCTTAAAAGTGAGTGAATAAAATATTCTGCATTCTTTCATTAATTAACCCGCTTGCGTCATTTTATAGTGAATTCTGCAAGCATCCTGTAAGAAAACACACGCGCAGAATAAAACACTGCAATGCGATTGATAAAGGACGAAAATTACTACAAAAGGAGCCGCATTACTACAAACGGGAGATGCAAGACAGTGAACCTACCTGTTGCAATCGATGTTTAGCTGATCAACAGATGGTCCCCTGTGTGGCTTGATTTCTGAGTTGAAAACAAATCCCAAAAAAAGAATTGTAATGCTTGATTTGATCGCTGTTAAAGCATGTGTAATAGGGAAATGGCCAGTGTTTTGATACATGTTAAAGTGTGCTCTGCTCCGTCTGACTCTGGACGCTCGTACTTAGCCTGTTTGAGAGTCCGTGCGTCACTGACCACACCCGCCTGAATCACCTCCTCCTCCTGACCCAACATCTGCTCACTGTGCTCTGTAAGCTATCCTGATCATTGTGAGGTTGCTTTCTACATTTTACAGCTGGATTATTCATGTTTTGCAATAGGCCTATATATACGATATATATATATATATATATATATATATATATATATATATATATATATATATATATATATATATATATATATATATATATATATATATATATATATATATATATATATATATATATAATAAATAAATAAACAAATAAATAATGCTTGTTAAGTCGGAACAGCAGTTTACAATATGTATTTTAATCAAACTGCACAGTATATACACACAAACATCACAGAGGTAATTCAATAAATTGCTTATGTTTGCAAAGAATATATCTCCTCCAAAAATGATGTCCTGTCCTGGAGGATTATGGCAGTGGTTATCAAACCTGTCCTGGAGTACCCCCAGCCCTGCACATTTTGTGCGGCTCCCTCAACTATCACACCTGATTCACAGCATCAGCTCATTAGTGGAGACTGCAAGACCTGAAGTGGGTGTCAGATATAGGGAGACATACAAAATGTGCAGTGCTGGGGGTACTTCATGGAGAGTTTTAAGAACCACTGGATTATGGCATTATTAACTTTTAGTTAAAAGGATAGTGCTAAAAAAAAAAAAAGAAGAAGTATGAATTGATAGTGAGGAATAAAAATCACGAAACACCTGGGTATTAATTTTTATTTTGTCAGTTTTCATGTTTCATGAAGCCTATAGATTTCACATATCTGCAAAGGTGAAAATATTCATGTCACCCCTAATTTCTATCATTTTGAGTGTAATATTTTAAGTACATTAAAACAGGGACATAAATAATAGTGACATTAAAATTTAATGCAGACTCATTGAAAACAATTTTCTCCAAATGTATTATAGTCTGCTTCATTTATAAGCACCATCCCACAGATTATACAGAAACTAGAATGAGTTCTCATTTTGTGGCACTATGAAAAGTAGGCTGCAATGAACACGAACACTTAAAATTACTTGAAAAATTACAGTAAAAGGTTTTTTAAATTTTTTTATTTTTTAATTGTAGAGCATTTTATTGAAAACGTCACAGCTGGTCTTCTGCTTTCATAAATTCTGACCTTACTGCTGCTAGGTTAGTTATTAACAGGCCAACTTTATGCAAGTGCACGCTGAGAATAATGACTCGCAACACATTAATTCAAGACAAAATTAACAGCATCCTGTTTTTATTTACACATTCACTGGTCATAATTATTTTATAAAACTAAACTAAATAAAAATGTATTAAAATAATAATAAATCACACACAACTTTCATTTTCCCTTTTGTAACTCATCAAATACACCAGCACAAGCAATCCTGTGTGATTTAGGCTGTGGTGAGGCAAACCACTGGAGTTAGACTAAACCAAGTAACAACTGTCAAAACTAATACACTGAGGATATGAAGAATGTGCAATTTCAGCACAATTTACGAATGTTTCATCCAATAAACCTAGGCCTGTCATTTCATTTGTGTAACTGAAGTGAAATCATTTCTTTACATATATATATATATATATATATATATATATATATATATATATATATATATATATATATATATATATATATATATATATATATATATATATATATATATATGGTTTAACCAGAAAACAATATGGGAAAAAAAGCAGCACAAATGGAAAACAAACAACACATAACAAATAATTTAATTGAAGAAGTGCGACTGATGTTGTTGGCCTATTTACAGTTATAGTTTTTGGACTGCAGGGAATGGTAGTGCATGGTGGTAAATTGTGCACTTTAACAAGGGCTTACAATGCACTGTAATGGCTCTGTAAATGTGGCAAGGTAGGGTCGTCGCCACTGGAGACCTGAGCTTTAAGCAGAAGCAGAGATGAAATGCTTTTCTCCCACTTTCTCTGTGCACCTGCATTCAGGATGTCAGATAAGCAGTCATGTGTCCTGCTGAGATGATTGCCCCTGTTACTTCTGCATCTCAGAAACCCCTGCTCTTAGAGTTCTGGAAGTAGCCTACATGTCTGGTGATTGCAGCTACCTTGCCAGCACAGAAGAATAACGTATTTGTTGGGTACCAAATTTGGAATAATCATGACTTAACTGGCCACCTGACTGGTTTAGACATGCCTTTTACAGTTCCAGTTTTGCGACACGGATGTAAACTATAGCGCTGTAAACTTCTATAGAGGCAAATGGTAAGGCCATGGCAAATTATAATTTTTGCATTCTTATTTGCTATAACAAAAAATTACTTTCCATGACTTTCCCCAAGAGGAAAAAAACTCAGAAAATGATCACATCAGTCACAAATAATAATAGTAATTACATTTACTGTATACAGTGCTTTTCTAGGCATTCAAAACGCTTTAGATTGTGAGGGGGGATCTCCTCATCCACCACCAGTGTGCAGCATCCTCCAGATTACTGGTGGAGAGGAGATCAAGTAATAAAGCCAATCAAGAGAAAAAGAGGTCACATTTACTTTCACTAATGTAGTAGATTTTGACTATTTACAACAGAAATTTATTTGTTTGTTTTATGGAATTCCTTACCCTGGCAAAATAATGCAATATATATATATGTGTGTGTGGGTGTGTGTGTGTGTGTGTGTGTGTGTGTTAGAAATATTATTTGATCAAAAAAACCTGTAGAAATATTGTGAAATATTATTATAATTAAAAATATGTTTTTATTTGAATGTAATTTCAAATGTAACTTATTCCTGTGATGGCAAAGAGGAGTCATTGCAGTCTTCAGTGTCACATGGAGACCTGGATAAGGGTCAATGTCTTTTTCCCCTGGTGAAGTAGCTGAGCTGCGCCGCACCACAGATCTCGCTCTTTGTGCCACCAAACAGACATTACTACCATTGGCAGATCTATGGGCACATCTGTGGACGAACTTGGCCGACATGGGGACAAAAGATGGGGGCTTTCTCCTTGATTCGCCAGTTTCTCCTTCTGAGATTTTAGGCAGTTCCATCAAGACGTTTGTCGAGAAGTTCAAGGAGGTGAAGGGTTAGTTCACCCAAAAATCAAAATTATGTCATTAATAACTCACCCTCATGTCGTTCCAACCCCGTAAGACCTCTATCTTCGGAACACAGTTTAAGATATTTTAGATTTAGTCACAGAGCTCTCAGTCCCTCCATTGAAACTGTGTGTACGGTACACCGTCCATGTCCAGAAAGGAAAGAAAAACATCATCAAAGCATAGTCCATGTGACATCAGAGGGTCAGTCAGAATTTTTTGAAGCATCGAACAAACATTTTGGTCCAAAAATAGCAAAAACTTCGACTTTATTCAGCATTGTCTTCTCTTCCGTGTCTGTTGTGAGAGAGTTCAAAACAAAGCAGTTTGTGATATCCGGTTTGCGAATGAATCATTAGATGTAACCAGATCTTTTTGAACCAGTTCACCAAATCGAACTGAATTATTTTAAACGGTTCGCGTCTCCAATATGCATTAATCCACAAATGACTTAAAGGGATAGTTCACCCAAAAATCTAAATTATGTCATTAATAACTCACTCTCATGTCGTTCCAACCCCGTAAGACCTCTGTTTATCTTTAGATCTTAAGATATTTTAGATTTAGTCCTCCAATACGCATTAATGCACAAATGACTTCAGCTGTTAACTTTTTAAATGTGGCTGACACTCCCTCTGAGTTAAAACAAACCAACATCCCAGTCTAATTTATTTACTCAAACAGTACACTGACTGACATCCCAGAGTAATTCATTTACTCAAACCGTACACTGACTGAACTGCTGTGAAGAGAGAACTGAAGATGAACACCGAGCCGAACCAGATACCGAACAAAAGACTGAGTCGTTCACGAGTCAAAAACTGGTTGCATCGGTTTTCCAATCACCAGTAGTTCTTTCGGACAGTTTGATTCAATAAATCTGTTGAAGAAAACGGTTCACCAGTTCTTTTGCGCTTGAGGTAATGGCATCATTGGCGATGATTGCCCTTGATTCAAGCCTTTAGTTTACCTGGGCTCTTAAAATTAGCACAGAATCAGTTCTGAATCTATCACCAA
Source organism: Carassius auratus (assembly GCF_003368295.1). NCBI lineage: Eukaryota > Metazoa > Chordata > Actinopteri > Cypriniformes > Cyprinidae > Carassius > Carassius auratus. Next base: position 23,933 of record NW_020527625.1, on the reverse strand, counting down.
AATAATCAGTTCAGTTCAGATGCTCTGTGTGTCGGTCTGCTTCACACTGAATCACACATGTGCAGTATCATGAGCTCCTAGGTTCTCGAATCAGATGCGTCTGACAGAAACCGTTCTTGACTCGAGTCAAGACTCCTTTTTTTGTTCGTTATTATTATTACAGTTATTAATGACATAATTTAGATTTTTGGGTGAACTATCCCTTTAAGCTGTTAACTTTTTAAATGTGGCTGACACTCCCTCTGAGTTAAAACAAACCAATATCCCAGAGTAATTCATTTACTCAAACAGTACACTGACTGAACTGCTGTGAAGAGAGAACTGAAGATTAATCGAGCAGAGCCAGATAATGAACTAAAGATTGACTGTATATATATATATGTGTGTGTGTGTGTGTGTGTGTGTGTGTGTGTATATACCCTATATATTTAATCACTGAGGATTTCTTTAAAAAAAGTAAAAAAAAAAATATTGTCTTGTCTCGTCTCGTGGGATAAGTTTCTCATCAAACCCCTAGTATTTACATCTACCTTCATCTTCCTCTCCTAATTCCCATTAAATCTTTCCTCCCCTAATCGGGGGTTAAATGGCTACCTCCATGCACCTGCATTATAGTCTCTTTCTGGACCTATGATGTTTCGGTTAGAACTACCTACTGATGGTCTGAACCTATTTAGTGTACCTGTAAGCATGTTGTTCCCAGATCAAAAGTTCTCCTTGAGAAATAAAAGATGAGCATAATGGGCAGTTGTCGGTTGGTGAGGCTCCCTTTAGCTAGAGGGTTCTTCTATGAGACACGCCACTCTCAGGTCCAGAGGCGCTAAGCTGAGAAGGTAGCCCCCATGTGACAAGCTAAGATATGGGTTTATGTAAGCCATCGGCCGTATCCCCTTTTTATTTCGATTCCAAGCCTTGAGCTTTTCCCTGAGCTCAGACTTCCTCAAGCCAGCCGCTTACAGGTAAGTTGTTTGGCATATAGCTCAGGCCTTTGGCTGTAGGGGATGATGACATTGACAGCTGTCAAGGCATCGTAGGGGCGACTTCCACGGCTATGGTAGAGTTAGTGCTTAGTGCTCGCAGTGGTTTCTGGCATGCACTCCCCTCAACATGGTGGCGAGGGTATACCATTCCCCAAAGCGACCTCTAAAGGATGCAGTCCGAAGTTCCCTCGGAAGGGAACATCTCAGGTTACGTATGTTCCCTGAGAAGGGAATGAGACATTGCGTCCTCAAGTCTCCTCACCATGTTTCGGACGTCAGCTTCAGATGAAGAAGTGGATGACATGTTCTCCTGGTGCCCATTTATGCTGTGGTCATGCCGGTAATGACAGCCAATGACGTCTTTTTGGTTTATTGGGGCAGCTGTGACTTCTAGACTTGGACTAATTACCCGAAGGTTGCCGGTTCAAATCTCAGTGCTGGCAGGAGTTGTAGGTGGGGGTGGGGGTGGGGGGTGAATGAACAGTTCTCTTTTACACCATCAAGACCCATTCATGACGTAAATGCGAAAGTGCCCTTGAGCAAGGTACTGAACCCCCACTTGCTCCCCTAGCGATTGATATATAGCTGTCCACTGCTCCAGGTGTGTTCACTTCTCACTGCTGTGTGTGTGCATTTAGATGGGTTAAATGCAGAGCACCAATTTCGAGTATGGGTTACCATACTTGGCAAACGTCATGACTGTCACTTTTTCGCTTTATGCTTCAGACAATGGTCATGCCGAAGGCCTTCCCCATAGTGACCTCTAGAGGACACAGTGTATCGTTCCCTTCTCAGGGAACCATGGCTACATAAGTAACCTGAGATATTTTCCCATTACTGGAATATGTGATGTTTTAATCAGTGATGGGAAGAGATTGAACCTTTTTTTTTTTTACTTCGAAACTTCAAAAAGTTCAAAAAGTACGCACATCCATAAAAAAAAAGTCTCCCACACTGCTTCAAGCAGTTGAATAAAGACTTCCTGTAGTGAATCAATTCATCTTTGTAAGATAAATAGGAGGCCTTTATTCAACTCCCGGAGCCATGTGAGGGACAATTTATTACTGATGCAAGCACTTTTTTTCACATCTTCTGAACTGTTGACGACCAACACCCGCTTACCCCAGTTGAAAGGCTCTTTTTTATATAACTCAGATTGGGTTTGTCTGAAAAAAGAAAGTCACATACACCTAGGATGCTATGAGGGTGAGTAAAACACAGGCAAATTTGTATTTTTGGGTGAACTAACCCTTTTGTCACCGTCTTCAACTGGTGTGCCTGTCTTCTGTGAATGCTGTGTTTGTTTGGTGCCATGTGCTTTGTCCTGTCTCTTTTCTTGCCCCGCCTATCTGGTTACCTCATCATTGTTTTAGTTGATACACCTAGGGATGGGTATCGTTAAGGTTTCAACGGTATTACTACTCTTACTGATACTGCTTAACGGTCCGGTACTTTAACAGTATTCTTATCGGTACTTTGTGTTGTGTAACTTTGTGTTGTGTTAGGCAGTTGAAAACTTTTCTCTGTCTGCAAATAATGCAATTTCTCCGTCTGCAAATAATGCACTGTTGAAAGATGCTTTCACAGATTGCTTGTGTTTCCGCCCTTACATGCAAAAATTTTGTTGCACTTACAAAAACCAGCTTTGTCTGCATCAACTCTAGTGAAGTATAACCACACTTTGGAACGTTTTGCTGTCTCCGTCATCGCCACTCTTTGTATTAAAGGGGGGGTGAAATGCTTGTTTTCACTCAATAGCCTGTTAATCTTGAGTACCTATAGAGTAGTACTGCATCCTTCATAACTCCAAAAAGTCTTTAGTTTTATTATATTCATAAGTGAAAGATAGTCTATTCTGATAGTCTGGAGGCGTGACGTGTGGGCGGAGCTAAAGAATCACGACCGACAGTAAGCTTTTGCGTTGAGAGCATGTGGAAGCTGTGACATTACCGTAAGGGAAAAACCATCATCCAAAACAAACAATGGCTTACAGTCAGATTCAGCCGTTTATTTATGATCCAGAATCAGATCCCGAGGCTGAAACTGAACGAGAGCAGCAGCAGCAACGACTCGCTCCGAGCGGGGCTCGAACCCGGGTCTCCGGCATGGGAGGGGACGCAACAAGGAGGCAGAGATATTTTAAGCAGTTTTACTCACCGCCTGCGGTTCCAACACATGATCGTGACCCTTTTTCGTTGGGATTGCATCATCCTTAAGAAATAAACAATACGCAAATCCGTCGTCAAACTGGGCCTTGTTTGTAAAACAAGCATCTTCGAAATGCAGGGAACAAACACTTGCACAACTCCGTTGATGCTCTGTAAAAATAAACTCCATCCACTGGTCCCTTAATGCTGTTTTTTTTTTTGGTAATCTGTGCAGGGTTGTCTTGCCCTGGCAACCAAAAACACACTCCTTTTGTGACATTTCGCGACGCTCTCGCTCTGATCAGTGAATGCCTGTTGTGCTATCAGTGCTCTGCTATACGGGAGCCATTCTCGAAAAAAACTTTCCGAAACTTGTGACAAACCGGAAGGAGTATTTTGGGAACAAAAATACTCCTTCAAACGACAACTTAATTTTTGAAACTTTGTCCATGTTTAGCATGGGAATCCAACTCTTTAACAGTGTAAAAAACTCAGTATGCATGAAATAGCATTTCACCCCCCCTTTAAGCAGGAGTTTTTGTACTGTAAGGGGCCATTCACATATTGCGTCTAAAAACGCGTGGAAAACACTAAGCCAATCCACTTTCTGATTTTTTTTCCGAAAGCCTTCGGGCACTTGTGCTCTTGAGGAGTCTGCCGTTGCTAAGCAACCATGACCTGCTCTCTCCATGAAGACGCGGAAATTTCAGCAATGGATAAATGGATTTGCAACACTAAAAACTGCTTGCAGTAGCACTGCTACTAAATTAATAAAAAAAAATCCACATACAGCTATCAGCTGTTCCTTCATCTTGGCTGAGCTTTCAACGTTGTTACGGAAAAGGTGAGGAAGTTACATGACCAGCGGTGATGTGCAAAAATGCGCAAAAGATGCGATATGTGAATGGCCCCTTATGCCCTCACAGACAAACGTCTTAATATGATCGCAAATAAGAAATGTTTGGTAAGATAAAATGTGCACGATAACATTATTAAGCAAATCTCTTCGACATCGTCACTCTTTATTATTAAGTGGGAGTTTTCATACTGTTATGTCTGTGCATGCGCCGCGCTCGTTGTGGTGTGTGTGTGTGTGTGTGTGTGACTGACAGACAGCCTCCGTGGCGCGCATGAGAGATCTCGCAGATCTCACAGACAAACGTCTTAATATGATCGTCTTAATATGATCGCACATTAGAAATGTTTGGTGAGAAAAAATGTGCATGATAACATTATTAAGTAAAAATACATAGTACATTAATTTTTTTTCCCCTCCAGTACCGAAAGCAGAACCGATACCGTCAGATCTTACTGATACTACGGTCTTTCATAATTTAGCCCCGGGGCCAGTTTAATACCGGGTTTCGGTATCCATCCCTAGATACACCTGTGTTTCTCCCTTGCTCCCGGACACATTTGCCACTCACACATTCACTCTACACACCTGGTTCACTCTGCACACCTGTTCACATACACACACACACAGCTGTTCCCCATTTGTTTTGGAGTATATATTCTTGTCTCACCCACCACTCTGCCTGGCTGTATTGTCTAATATTTATTGTCATTACGTACGTTCGTGTCTCGAATTTTGGCTGCGTCTGCTCTGTCCCTGTGATTTGTTTCTGTTTTGTTTTTTGCCTTGTTGGCCTTTTCGTTTTCTTATTAAAATATATTTCCCTGCATTTGGACCCAGACCCTGTTCTTTCTTTTAAAATATTATGTTTTATGATAAGTTCACATGCTATGGCATACCTATAAATAGATCAAACTTAAATTGTACATCCTTGTGGTGTTAAAAATAATGGCGACAACATTTACATTTTTAAAACAAAACTGACAACAAAACCGTAATACAGGTATAGATAAACTATATGTTAGCTAAACTTGAGCTTGCGTTCCATTGTGTCCTCCTCCATGCACTGTGCTCTAGTAATCTTAGTGATGAGAGTCTGTATCTCAGAAGCTTTGTTCTCTCCTCTTCAGATCTCATTATTGCCGTAAGAAATGGGTCCTGCTGATGAAATGAGAAGAATAAGGAAAAGATAGGGCCAGCTGGAGTAGCAGTGATGTATCAAATCGAGACAGGTCTGCCTTGGTAATGATCACCATTCAGTGATGGAGACCCTTCCCAGCTTTTAAGGACTATTTATAAAGCAAGATGGAAAATGGAGGGAAAAGTGGAAATTACAGTAGCTCTATAATAAGAAATACAGCTCCGTATTCAATTTGCCTGGCTACCAAAACTATATCAGTGATTGGTATCAAAGGAAAATGTTGGGATCATAAATTATTGGACAGCTGACTCAAAATCTGTTTCATGGACAAGCGTGGGCTATTCTTTCATTATTTATACATCAATTAAGCAGGTAAAAGTTCTGAAGTTGATTCTATATATGTGCCATGTGCATTTGGAAGCTGTTGTTGTGAAATTCTCTTGCAAATTCTCACATCATAAACAACAAAGTGCAGATGTAAGTAAGAGGTTCATTTCACAGTGTAGACAGCTTTATTAATTAATTCTCATTAGACTGTGACAATATCTTTGCTCGCTTTCTGTAGGCCTGATTCATCTGCTGTTTGAATAACTGTGGAAATTAAGTTCTATAATTAGTAACTCACAAAATTTGTGTTCAATTGTGAGCAAGTTAATCACAAATTCAGTCATATTCAAAATATTTTTTGACATGGCACCCATATCTGGTAGGTACCTTGCCTAAAATGACTTTATGGTTTAGGGTTTAGGTTATGATGTGCTTTTAGGCTTTTTTAAAGCTTTGTTCTGCAATTAGGTCTAACTAAATAAATCAATATACAACCAGGTGCTGAAATTTGAGGACTGGAACTAGCTAGGACATTGCAGAAATTCGTTATTGTTATTGTAAATTGTTATTGCAGAAATGATAGGAAACATGACCATTAGCATTAATTTAATGGCATCAATTATCAATTTATTTCAGTCTAAAAATATGTTTTATTGTTAATAATGAGTGGTAATGGTGGGCTATTTTAATGTGGCAATAAAAATTATATAATTACATTTCCTGTTGACATAAGAGTCAAAACATGAATTGTGGGGTCAGAGTGAGAAAATGCCAGTGGGCAAAAAAAAATGCCTTCCCTTTAATAAACATGCAGTAAATGTGCCACATCAACAACAACTTCCTCTCTCACTTCTACAAAGCTTCACGCTGACCTCTGATGCCCTTGTGGGTCATCCTGAACCCCTGGCATTGGCATGACCCTGGCAGCACCAGTCAAGAGGTTTTGATTCCTTGTTCAAGAGGCCCTGTGTCACTGAACCAATGTTCTCCACGGTTGTTTTGTGACACTGGGTCTGCGATCTTCCTCTTCTTTACAAATCAATCGTTCTCTGGAAGCTGATACTTCTTCTTTTCTTGTCAGCTGTTTTCCGGTTCCAGGGCTCTTGTGACCTGTGCAGCAGATGGCAAAGATGAAATGATGGTGGGATACAGATTTGATGAGTATTGCAGATAAGATACACACTCAAATAGGTTTTCTCACTCTAACTGTATGGTTGCTGGTCAAACTATCAAATGCCAAACTCTCTCAATTAATTTAAACTGTGTTTTCATTATTTAAAAAATATTCCACCATCTGCTATCTATTTTCTGTTAGCTGTATAATTACTTTGGACACAAAATTGTCTTTGAACACAAAAGCTGTTCTACAAAAAACTGCAGTGATTTCTACATTCAATAAAAACATTAGGTAATAAAATACATTTTTTTGTACAGGCAGAAATAAATATGTTAAAAAGAATGTCCATTAATTGTTTTCCTTACTGTTATTCTGTGGCTGCACTCTAATATATTAATATGAATATTAAATGATAAAATATTAAAATTTTACGGTGCCCGAAAGAGATCAACACTCTGCAACTTAAGAAAACACATGCAAACTGAAAAATCACCAGCAAATGAAGTTTGACAACACAAGTGTTGCAAATCGTCACAACACTTGCATATAACGAAACGCACTGCATGTAATTATTCAGCTTAATTAGGCTAATAATATCCAAAAGATAAAGGAATCATGCAATCAGGGTGTTTAAAAAAAATAAAAAAAACTCACCTTTCAGTTCACCAACAACTCAACTGACCAGTAGCCACTGCACGCTAAGCAAATCCCAGTCGGGTCCTAAATGTTTTGGGGTGTCCTTGAAACATTTCCATTGTGGTCAGTGCTATTTGCAGCAGGATTTGCAGCATTTCTTAATTTTGCATGTGTTGTGAAGGATTTGCAGCGTGTTTTGTTATATGCATGTGTTTGTGATGATTTGCAACACTTGTGTTGTCAAATTGATGAAGATTTTTTTTTTTTTTTTTTTTTTTTTGCTGGTGTTTTTTCAATTTGCATGTGTTTTCTTAAATTACAGCGCGTTGAGCTCTCTCGGCCACCGTACAGTTTTACGTAATTATGTTTTAATTTGCATATTGCTCTAAATTACACCTTTAGTGCAGGAAAAACAGGGGGAAACAAAAAATGACATACAACATGCAGAAAGTTGCATATGTAAATTTATTTGAAATAAACAAAACATTAAGAACATTAATGTTTCCAAGTTATTTTTAAAAAAGATTATAATCACCGATAATCACGTAGCTTGTAAATTAACTACTGAATAATCTAACAGTTTGTAACCATTAATCAAGACTTTCATAACTGGGCCTTATTTAATCTGTTACAATTATATTTTAATAACAACTGAAAGACTGCAGTAAAGTCAGACCCTTTGATCTTAATGTCTGAGTGGGCCTTAGACTTTTTTATTTAATGGAGGAATTAGAACTTGTATGACAGGAACTTTCAGTGAATTCCGATAAAATCTGATTCTTCAGTGAAAATTGAAGAATCAGAAATTGAAGAGTCTGAAGAGTTCAGGGTCTCAGGCATCTTGACTTATTCAAATCTGAGCTGGCACAGTAAATTTATTGAATTTCACTTGATATCTGTTGAAAACACTATTATTAGCCTATAGCTGATATTCTGACTCTGACTTCTGACAATATTTTCATAGGCATGAATAAATTAGATTCCTCTGGTTAAATAAGTGCCTTCTGGAAAATATGAAGAGCTGCAGAGGCCATAGAGTTATAGGTTTGTAACTGAGATTAACCACAGATTCTACCCAAATACAATATTAGTATTACAAATCACAGTAGAGGAATTACGCATGTGCTTAATGTGAAACAGCTTACAAGTAGTGACAAAAGAAAAGTAGAAAACATTGTAAATCCTTCATGAGACAAGGGCAATTAGAGTGAGAGAGAGAAAGAGGGAATGAAGACATTTCAGAAGGCCACAGTCAAGGCTGCACAATCTCTGTAGATTTATAGAAATTCTTGCAGGCAAGTTTAAACATGTGCCAGTCCTGTAAAAAGCTGGGAAAACATTTAGCTAACATAAAAAATATTAATGCCTTATAGTGGGCTTCTTCTGTATTTTCACTTATTTGTAATTAGCCAACAAGTCAAAACATATAAGACCTGTTTTTTTAGCCTCCATGTCCTAATCAAAATCCTATAAATAGGTGCATATTGTAGGTGCATTAATAGGTGTTTTAGGAGGCCAGAATTTCATCACAGTCACCTGCATGTATCTAGTCACATGATCATATTTGTATTGTGCATTGTCTGCTCATACATAAATCACTTTTAAACCAAACAGCTTTCAGTTGGTCAATAATGCTGTGGATTTGCATGAGCAACTTGAACACAAATGAAATACACTTGGGGAATGTTCTTGCTAATCCCCATATGGCACTGATTATTTTCCAAATGACTCCTTCATCCACATAATTTCACTGAGTAATGGTAAAAGTGGACATGCATTGCCTGTAGTGTTTCCCTCACATTACAGAAGTAAAATGAGCTGTATATGCCATTTCATTCTTTAACGGTGACATATTATGCTACTTTTTACATTATGTAACATAAGTCTCTGGTGTCCCCAGAATGTGTCTGTGAAGTTTCAGCTCAAAATACCCCACAGATCATTTTTTATATCATTTTGAAAATGCCTATTTTGAATGCAAGCAGAAACGCCTGTCTCTTTAAATGCAAATGAGCTGCTGCTCCCCGCCCCCTTTTCCAGATCCAGAATAGAGCAGACATCTGAAGCCCACGGACAGAAAACTGCTGTCACAGCATACGAGTACTAAACTAAGTTCTCATTCACACGCGAGTTTACCTTAAAAACAAATGAGTTACAAAAACAGTCAGCTATGTCTGTGAAGGTTTTAGATCTGTGTGGCAGCAGCAATATACAGTAAATAAATCAATAAATCCACTGTTTGTCTCTTTTGAGACTGAGGCTCTAAATAGTGTTCTGTGCTCATCTGTGCAGCCAAAGACAGAACAGTTAGCATGTTTTGCTCAAACTTTCACCATAGCATTAGAGTTGGTACAATGCTGTCGCTTGCGAAATCAAAATGACGGCATCATGGGTGAAAGCTTACATATTAAGGGGTTGGCAGATGCACCAGGGACCGATTATAGCACTTCAAACCTGGAAAAGTCAGATTTTCATGATATGTCGCCTTTAATGAATTTGGCTCAATTTGCACTCAGAAGCATGGACAATATGGTAGAAGATTTTGACTTTATGCATTAAATGACTCAGAGCTGGTGCACGTTTAATGGTAGAGCAACACAATGCATGAGGAATTTATACAGCAGAAAAGCATGATCTAAAAAGATAGATCAAAGAAGAAGTGAGGGATGCTGACAGAGAGAAACATGAGGCAATATTGTGAACCAGGCTTGGGTTCTTCTGAGGGCCTGATTTCTTGCAGTGAGACAGCTGGATTTATTGCCAAGCCATGCTTCACATTCTCCGCTGGTACATGCTGTGACGTGGGAGTAGGATTTTGATTCTGGAAAACCATTAAAGTCACAAAAACAGATAAATAAAGCCATAACTCTGATTTCGCTGTCACAGATTAAGATTTATGATTTACTTTAGAAAGAACTAAAGGTAACAAATCTCTCTTTGTTCCATATGATTGTGGAAGAACATGGTGAAGGTCAAACATGGTGCAGCAGCAGCAGGCAGTATTTGATGCCTTGGATTATTAGAGATGTCCCCTAATTCTCTGGGCTGGCAGACAGAGCTGGATTATTTAACAATATAAATTAAATTAATCTACATACAGTAGCAGTTATCCGATATGATGTCAGCGACTGCTCTGCTTTATCATTTGGTGAAAACCCTTGATGATTTCATCCAAAGGGAAATCTCATAATATGTTTCTCATTGTATTAGTTTTGATCTTCAATCATTATTTGACAAGAGAAATGTTCTGCTGATAGCAAACAAACATTGGTTGCTAACATTTGTCCACTCCAGCACTCCCCTCCCGATCACAAGGGGGTTGGTAACTTCAGCCGACTCAGTTTTCAACAGTTTCACAATTTTATACTAAGATCTTAAACAGCCATAATAATATTGCCAATTTTCTAAATTTTAATTTTACTTTACTTAAAGCATTTATGTATAATGCATCATGAAGGGTTATTAAAGGGTATAATAATTACAATTATTCATAATATGTGTTGCAATACTTTATATCTTGTAGTAAATGATTATAACCGAACAATATTATATAACTGAAATTGATGTGGTTTCTATTATTCATGAGATTGTACAATGCATTAAAAGGCATAATTATTGCACAAAACAACTTTTTATTATGCATTATGTATTAAAGCTTTAAGTAAAGTGTTACCCCTTTCCATAAATTGTCTATTTTAATGGGGGAAAAGTTGCAGCATATTTTCACATTTTTAATGCACTGTTATCTTTTGAATTTTTTTAAAAAGTATAATACTTAAATAAGTTTTTTGTTTTTATCTCTCTGTAGAGGGAATTGATTAAAAAAAGGATAGTACATTATTAACGTAGTGCATATCTCAGTCCATTGAATTATTGCTGCTTGACAGATTAAGTGCTCGTAAAATGGCCTGTACATATTGGCACAGGTTTTACAAATGCTCTGAAGTGCAGTTCCATCTGATGTTACAACATGGACTCATAAAGAGATCCTGCATCTGTATATTATGTTTTGTTTTTTAATTACAGAATACAGTAACATACACACACACACACACACACACACACACACACACACACACACACAAACAAAAACATTTATTCATTCATATGCCAAATGCCATTTCAGTATAGAATAGCACAGTTCTAGTGGTGAGCTGCAGTGACAAGTAAAGCTGCTAATTATACAGTAGGTTATTAGTAGTTTAGGCACTTTTTCCATTTTCTTTGGTTGTCTTTATAACTTTTTACTGGGACTGCTTGAGTAAGCAATTACCCCACCGGTTTATTGTTGTTGTATCATCAAATTCAGATTAACCAACCTCTTATGCTGTCTGCTTTATTTTTTGGTCAGACAGCTTCATTCAGTGTCAATGGCCAGAATACACCTTATTGTAGACCAGACTTTATGACGATGACAAGGGCACTCATTTATTCAACCATATTTTCTCATTAAAGGACATTTTCTTGCTAAAAAAAATATATATATATTGTCATATCAGCTGAGGTAAAAGGCCATAGAAATATGATACAAGCAGCACTTAAATATATCCGCAGTCAATTAATCATGCAGCAGTAAAATAAAAATAAAACGTGCCTCCAAAATGTTGTCCTTTGCAACAGACAGAATGAAGAGAACATGTGGATGAGCAGCACAATGGCGCCCTCTTCTGACACCAGCGCATCTTCACAGGACTCCCAAAAGTATTTAACTAACATACTCCGCCTTTGAGTCTTGTTGCTATTTGATTTGATTTTTCTCAATGAAGTTACTGGCCTATTTGATGTCTTTTTATTTTAATCTTATTCACCACAAACTTTCAAAACGTTTTAATTTTTTTGTGCATCACGGTCTCCACTAAAACCGTACCAGCCTAACACTGATAAGAAGAAGAAATGCTTCTTGAACAACTAATCAGCATCTTGATTTTTGAAAGATCATGCAACAATGAAGACTGGAGTAATAAAAATGAAAATTCAGTTTTGCCATCACAGCAATAAATTATCGTATGAAATATATTATAATAGAATATAATCCTTGAAAAATGTAAAAACTATTTAAACACCGCAAAACTACTTTACCAAAGTATTGTATTCGATTTTTCTTTTTAAATGATAACAGCACACTACCTGTGTAAATCATGTTTGGGAAAATCAACTACTAATCCAAACCAGTTTAGTACATGCTCAAGTGTTGAATAGCAATCTCTGCTTGAACTGAAGAGGGCATTAACACACAACAAACAGCTTAATTAACCAATAGCTGTTTTGGAGTGTGTGTGTCTCTCTTCTAACAAGTTTCAAATCTGGGACATACTTCCTTAGGGAGTAACAAGGGAGAATAGCTTATGGAGAGCTTTTAGCAAATAAGTTTAATGAGAAACCAGTCATTTTAACAACCCCGCCTCTTCACACTAAACAGTAAAATATTATGCTGAATATACAAAACTAATGTGCTAAGTTCACATGAGGCATGGGACACAGTACCCCACATTTACACCTCCTTTGTTCTGTATCTGATTGCCAGCATTAGACAGAAGGTTATCAGCAAAGCAGCAACAGGGAAACAAGCTGTTGTCTACCTGAGGGGATACAGGACTGCGCTGTAGTCATTTGAGTGAAAGGAGGCTTGAGTTCAGCCGTAGGCTGTTATCTTGCGCCTGTAGAGACAGGCTGGGCTGACGCGAGAGAGAGGGTGTGCCAGCACAATGCCTACACACCCTGCACAGGCCCGGCACGCGTCAGTCTCCACCGCAGCCGCTGCGCCCACACTGCACCCACACTTGCCGTCATACACAAACCACAGCCCTTGGGGCTCAGGCTTGCCATCTGATCCTCATCTGATCACTTTACAGTGTACGCTATACCTTAACATGACTAACACATACTAGAAAAAAGAAAACCCAATTGGCTGTGTTTTTAATTGAGTGGCACCACAGTTTCTGAGGCTTAATAAGAAGCACATGCTGGTAAATCTGGAAATAAACTGAAAGTTAAATGCTTCTTTTACTGTGGTTTGACTATCTATCTATATACAGTAGTATAGCAGTCATTGGCACTGTAGCCTGGCTCCATCAACACTGTAAAACTCAAAAATAACATAAAATCATTCTCACCCCACTGTCATTCCAAAGTTGTATGACTATTTCCTCTGAAATACTCCAAAAGAAGATAGGATTCTGACGCATGCTTTTGCTGTTTTTTTGTTTTTTTTTAAGTCAATGGGCTAATAATATGATTGGGCTATAAACATTTAAAAATAATTTGTGGATAGTGTATTTTATATTCATTAATGATACGACGCTTATTTGTTTTGCCTTGGTATATTAATCTATTTAAAATACTTCAAATTATATTATTTCCATAATAAGTACTATTTCTAAAAGTATGGGAAAGTGAATTTCTCTTTCACAAGAGATGAACTGCATTTTTAAAGTAGGCGTGAATGGAATGTGATTATTTTTCATACATTTTATAACTAACCAACCCCCATGTAGATCCAAACCTCCTGTATTTCAATCAATGTTTCAGCTGTTTTTAACCATACTGTATTAGTCAATGGAATCCAAAACTTCCAAACTCGACTAAGAACATAAGTCTAGTGAGTTTTGGGTTGCGTTGACTTTAATAATATGGGCAAAAACAGCTGTACCCTTATTTGGTGCTCCACAGAAGGAATAAACTACATGAGGGTGAGTAAATGATGACCGAATTTTCACTTTTGGGTAACTACCCTTTTCCGATCAGTGTTTTGTCAGTTATGCTTATAAGCATACAGTAAGGGTTTTCAAAGAGCCTTGTCCTACTTGAAGAGAGCTCTTGATGGATGAGTGACTTAAACACGGGCTACATAAAAGGTTTGAAGAATCACTTCATGATTAGTAATGTCTAATGCCTAGGTGTGTAATCAGAGGCCTTATCTGCTGTAAAATCGAATGATAAGAGCAGTCTGGTTAAAGAATCAGTGAATGCTGTCGTTACTCTCTTTCCTAATCATTGCTCATATGCTGGCATAACTCTCTTTACAGGCCAGGCATGCTGTTGCATGATTTCACCATCAGCATTTCTACAATACTCCACCCGAGAGGAATTATATTGCCTCTGAGGGATAAAAATCCAACTTCAGTTGCATAAGCTCTGTGTTTTCAACAACTTTAAAATTCATGGAATTCAATGGGCCACGATACAGCACAATCTGGGGCATGAATGATTTAGTGCTTTCTCTATATGGGGGTTCTGGTTAAAGGTCCTAGATGGTGTCCCAAGAAGAGGTGGCCCTGTAACTGGAGAGTTGTTGAGATCCCAGTCCTTGTCTCTTATGTGCCCTTAAGCAAGGAGCTCTTGGGGGACTGTTCCTGCAATCTGCAAACTGTAAGTCGTTTTGGTTGAAAGCATCTGCTAAATGGTTGTGGTAAACTGCAATGGGAGGGATAAATGATTCAGTAGCGTCATGCCCCAGTCTGTACATCACCAGCACAGCTAAACTGTATGTTCAGATGTGGATGCAGAGAAAAAGTGGGTGGAGAGAGAAAGCAGATAATGTGACTGGGCTTTAAAGATAATATAGACATGTGTATTTCACATATTGGTTAATTATGAGAAGCTCATCAGTTTTGTCTCTGTGTATCAAGTTCTAAAATACTTTTATTAATGCAATGAATCCCTTGTAAAAAGAGAAATACTTTTTTTAGCATGCTTTTTTTAAAAGTACTTCAAAGAATATACTTAAGTGTGAACTGAATGTAATGTTTTTAGACACTTAATTGTTAATTGCAAATTAAATGTAAAAGTGTTACAGTTCAAATCTGCAATCTGCTACTCTCTCTAAGTACATTTGAGACTAAGTGATCTTTTATTCATTAAATCTTATATTATCTGCAAATACAATATAGTTTTAGTAATATATTTGTAAGATTTGAAGTACACTTAATGTGCACATTTAATACAGTTAGTGCACTTATTTTTCACAAGGTATACAATTAACTTGTTGTCTACAACTATTTATATAAGCAGTAAAGTATATTTTGTATTATATACAAATGCATAATTGCATTAGTTTTTGATAATTAGAACACTTTACATTTTTCGTAATTAAATCAAATATTTCCACATGCATTTTAAACTATATTATATAGGATTTTATCAGCCCTTATTTATTACTCACTAATAAAATGACACGAGTAAACACGAAAAACAGGCCAACACATTTTATCTGTGTAAAAAAGCTACCCCACACAACAACAAGAAAAAAAGAAGCCTTACTCAAACTCGAACAACACAGAAAACAGGCAACACTTTTTTTTGATCTAAAAGAGGTAATGCCAAGTGAAAGCTGTATAAATGAAAGGCTTAAGAGCTGTGATTCAGTCAAATAGAGACCTACACCCTACCTGGAGTGCCAAGGTGTTGCCCAACAAACATGTAAACACCCAGAGTCCTCTAACCTTACACTGATTGACTCTAAAAGTGAAAGCTGATTTCTGTCATACTTGTGGGAGTTTAAGAAACACTTACATAAGAGTCTATAGATCTCCATGTCACTTTAACCGCCAGCAATCACCATGCCAACTGAACCTCAACTAATAGATGTGGATATAATAATGGTTTCAAGGTTTCATTCAAGCGTTTATTATACAATTCACGTAAAAGAGTGAACTCAACCCTGAATGACCACAAATGGTACATGACACTCAACCCTCAAAGGATAGCTGTCTAACTTTCACTTCGTTTTCTCTGAATGCGTTCTTAAAAGAGTCGTCATGGAAATCAATAAATATTATGCCACAAGCTTTCCTAACCTTTGTAGGTGATGATCATTGCTCAAAATAAACTATTTCCTTGGAAATTGGTCTGCTTGAGATCGGCAGCCACTTGTTTACAATCCCTTCAGTATTAAATGCAATTATACAAATATGCATGCAGTGTTTTTTAGTCTGAGAGTGGCACTCCTTTGCCAAATCAAAAACCTCTGTGCTTCTGAAGATGTCTGGTTGAATCTCCTGAGGCTCTCAGAGTGAGTCTGCATAATCAAGCATCCCACACACATTTCAAATGTAAGCCAAGCAAGACCATCCACTCGAGCTGAATGAATGCTCATAGGCTACGAAAATAGTGCTTCCTGGAATTGTAAAACATAGTTCAAGATTATAATTCATCAAGATTATAATTCAGAGACATCATTCATCTATCAAGCGCCCAAAAATTAAGATTCTGTCTCAAATTTCTCACCTTCATGACCTCTATTTGACTATTCCATATACCTTTCGCACAAAGTAGAAGAAAATCTAAAGTGTATTTCAATTGTTTTTGCCCATTACAATGAAAGTCTATGTGGCCCAAAACAACACCGACTTACTGCATGGAAAAAAAACAAAGAGACATTCATTTTTTTCAACGTTCCACAGAAGAAAGTCAGTCATGCAAGTCTGGAAGAACATGAGGGTGAGTAAATGATAACAGAAATGTCATGTTTGGGTGAAATATTCTTTTAAATGAAGGAAATAAGAGTGTCTCCATCCATACTCAGGAAGTCTTAACTTCAACACGCCGACGCCGCTGTCAAGAGCTTTGGCTTCATGCTCAAGTTGCCATAAAACCCAATGACATCATGATTGTTCCCACATCATAGTGTGAGAGTGATTTCATATGGTATCATGGTCTATACGAGTCCATTGTGTCTAATGCCTCACCAAGATTTTTTTGTCTGGCTTAATGCAGAAAAAAATAGAATTATTGTGATAATAAGAAACACTGCTCTGAATGGAGAAAACAATATTGCTAATGTAAGCAAGAAGCTCTTAGCAACCCAACAGCAGAAAACGAAACTGCTCGGATGTGAGAAATGATAAATGATGCATATCGCTTGTCAGACTCTGTCACACACAGTATGCTGCTGTCTAAGCAACATCACCTGCACTACACACCAATTTCATCTGTTCCAGCTATAGAACAATCATTGAGGTTTGTGTCCTCATCACATTGACACTCAGCAAGAATCACGCTGTGCTGAAGTGTTATTGAATCAAAATAAGACTCCTCCACAAATCAAGACAACCATAATCTTATAAGCAACAAAATACAAGGTTTGTATCCTTTGTACTCTTTTGATTGATTGCATGGCAAATGGCAGTGTTGGGCTTGTCAGTAGGAGGCATGTAAAATTAGTTTAGTGTCCTGCACAAGCTCTGTATTTCACAGCAGTAATGCTATCAGATCTCTGTGCTGGCAAGTCTGTGCAGACATAGCCATTTATCATGAAGGTGTGAACATCTTCTTGTCTATCAAAGCCCACACTGGGTGGACTACAGCAGTCAAACAACGGAGTCCTTGAATTTAATGTAAATGAATTATAAATGGCTAATTTATACTAAGCAATTTATCATATATGGAACTTTTCTCTGATTGAATCGCTACACGTTTGCGTTTTCTAGACTGTTCATTACTGGTGAGCATTTTGCAGTGACTCTTTCTCCAGGTTACATTATTATGTAGGTGGCAAGACGTGACTTTCTTTATGAGCGAGTCATTTTTGATTGTCCTAAAACTTCTGACTTATTCAGGAACAAAACAAGTGAGGTGTTGTGTCTGAAATCGCATGAGTAATTTACTTTGTGACAAATAAGAAGCATCTTCTATATAATCTGAATGTAATCTGGGACATACTACATTTGTCATATTGAAACTGCATGCAGCTCCAGTTGTGTTGATTCACTGCTATTTACATACTATTCCTCTCCTTTGGCCATGAGATATCCATGTGTCCACTAGCCCACCTCAGAACCTCAATGAACCTCACCACCTATTGTGTGTTGCTCGGAGGTACTGCAGCACAACTGAAAAAAAAGCTGGTTTAATTTTGTTGTCTAAAACATAAGTGACCACCATGTTTATTAAAATTCTGTGTAACAGTCATGTTAAGAGGCTTGACAGTCTTGCTTCTGATATGAACATTCTCAGCTGGGCCAAAAAAATATTCACTGCATAAGTCACTTACGACTGTGTAATGAACCAATTGTTAAATTTCATGGTTACTTAATTGGGTTAGGGTTTCCTAAGTAAATGCAATTTGTAAAATTGGAAACTGAGCTGAGTAGGGGTCACTGCTAAAAACCCACCATCAGTGATTATACGACCAGTTAAAAGTGGCTATAAATTTTACTAGCTGTTGCAGGTTAAGTACTGTGGTGAAGGTGACCCCCAGCCACCACTAACAACAGCTTTTCAGGAAAGCTCCAACCATGAGTCCAGCAGAGGTCAAAGGGCAGGACATCTGTGAAAGCAGCTTCTGACCTCTATTCAGAACTCACTGGAGACAATAAGATCAGGTTTCTGACTGAGTACACCATCAGAAGACTTCTCTGCATCTGTTTTCTCTATAACATCACTCCATTTGTGCTATACATTAATTTAATTTCAATTAATTTAATTTAATTATCAGTCTAATATCCTATCCCATTGAATTACTTTGGTACAGACATACTATGTACTGTATACCACAATATGTCAATAGTATGTAGTTGTTGTTAAGCTAGTGTAGTTTACCTCTAAAATGAGAAAAAAAGAATAACATTTTGGTCTGTTTCTTTCACAAATCTATCTTATGGTAAAATGTGTAAATATACTACACTCTTAAAGATAAAGGTTCCAAAAGGGAGGTTTCACGGTGATGCCATAGAAGAACCAGTTTCGGTTCCCCAAAGAACCTTTCAGTGAACTGTTCTTAAAAGAACCATTTTTCATAGTGTGAAGAACATTTTAATCTAAATAATCCTTTTCCACTGTAAAGAGCCTTTTGTGGAAATGAGAAGGTTCCATGTAGGTTAAAGGTTCTTTGTGGAACCATTTGAAACCAATAAAGAAACTTGATTTTTAAGAGTGTTCAAAAATGTTCAAATGTTCTGGGTCAGTAAGATTTTGTAATAATAATATTAACAATAATAATAATGCATTATCTTGATACAAAGTAAATTGACAATATAAGACATTTAAGTCAAGGAAAGTTTATTTATATAGTACATTTCATACACAATGGTAATTCAAAGTGCTTTACCTAAAAGTAAGAAAGATGATCATTAAAAAAAAAAAAAAAAAAAAAAAAACGCAAAAATAAAACAAGGAATTGAAAAACTTTGAAAATTATTTAAAAATTGATTTAGAATGGCAACTCTGTTTTTAACAATTTTCAAAAATCATGTTTTTTGTTTTTTTTCATTGTGCATTCCAAATAATCTCAATCAAACAGCAGTTGGGTTATTTTGATAAGGTTAAAAATACTGCTAACTAACACAAGAAAACACAAGAAAAAAAAGAAGAAAAAAAAAAGAAACATGATTTTTTAAGTTAAAAGAGTGATGTTTTGCAAATAAATTCTTAATTTATGTGACCGTTTTTACTTTATTTTTGATCAAATAAATGCAGCCTTGGTAAACACAAAACCTTGTTGTTTATTTAATTTTTTATTTGATCTTGCTTACCACAAAAATTTGAATGGTAGTGTATGACACAGGAGTTGTAAGCACCACTTTTATTACTTTCATTTTTCAAAAACATATTGTTTTACACTCACTGATTAATGTATACAGCTATAGCCACACAAAGTGCATTGATACATTCAGTGACTGATATAACAGGAAGAGTTCAAGAATCTGACGTCAACATTTTAACTGTCAGAGAGAGCATTCAGAGACTTTAAAGCATGCATACATGCAGTTAAACACACGTAACGGATTTAAATAGACCAAGATGGACAATACAACTGCATTTTGAAAACATTCCAAACCGTCCCAGACGTGACGTGAGGATCACCATTTCGTCTCCGCTATCCCAGCTGCCCATCCACATTTCACAGGGAAGTCAACAGCGTATACATGTACCCTTTCAGCTTGGTGTCATCCCTCTCGCCGTCCTCAGCTCTTGTCTTCACTGAGAATTATAGGTCACAACTGCTTCCTCTTATAGGTTCAATCAATACTGTGACCCTCTGTTCTTGGGGGATTTCATGAAAGCAATAAAGCTGAACCGAACCACCCCTTCCCCCAGTTAAGAAACCTGTCCCTTGTGGCGTGGGCTTGGGCTTATTCAAGACTTCCACCCTCCTGTCTGATCTTATGGGACGTGTCTTGCTGCCTTGAACAAACAGATGTGTTCCTTGTCCATCATCAGGAGTAAATGGGCCATATGCTTGTCCTGGCCTACAACCTGCCAAGTTAAGATGGCTTCTTTGATATGCATCGGTTCTGTTCCCGTCCCCACGTTTGATTGATAGCCACAGTCCCTTGAGTTGTGTGAGCTGAATCGGCTCCGACAAAGCCGAGGCTCCTGGGGAGCCAGGGGTCAAAGTTCAAGCTGGACTCTCTGCACCGTTACACGTTGAGCAGTGCGTCTCAGAAGATCTGTGCAGGGAAGAGGTCACATGTCACCCCATGAGGTTCACTGTGAGACAGCGTGGGCCATACACACACATTCCCTGCCTTTTACAAGTGTGACTAGTCTGTATTAGTGGGTTTAAGACAACATGGCTCAAGGTCAATATGGACTTGCCACCCACCTGTCCTGCTCAAACAAACATATAGAAATCAATCAATGTGATGCACAGTTGAAGACAGATGTTAGAGGCTAGTTCACTTCAGTTGCTGGTCCCCTTTGACTTGCATGGTGGGTTTTTTCCATACTATGGAAATCAATGGGGACCAGCCAATGAAGATGAACTATCCCTTTAAACACAATGCAGTTGTTTAGATTAAGGTTCCACTGATGAAAATGTGTTATATGCTATATTATGAATTATATAATCTATAATAATTTAAATACTTCAGACACAAACATTTCAAATAATTAGTGTCAATAAGATGTTTTTGAAGAAACTTAACCTTATATTTATATGGATTGATGGATGGATAGATAGCGGCTAGCGGCTAGCGGCTGGATCCAGGAGAGGGCCAGATGGAGGAAAGGGTCTGTTGTGTAGGCCATTAAAGCCCACAGGAAAACCAATATCAGGAAAAAGAGATCCGCAATCCCAACATGCCCGCAGAGCAAAATCCCACCAACAATGAGTGCTCTCTGAAAACAAGCCATCAGCATATTGACAGCGGAGATCAGCTAACATCTAAATGTAAGTGTTAGAAGGTTCACAAGTTCACGCTTACATATAATTAGCTGAAGCAATAATAATGCGTATTTGGCATGCTGTCCAGGGTAGGGGCTCCAATCTCGGGAATTGCCCCAAACTTAGAGTACCCCCCCTCCCTGTATAGTTGTAAAATTAACTCGAAGTGAGGAGATTGGGTGGAGGAGGGATGCTGATAAACTGTCAATGGATAGAGGGTAAGTCAGCTGTATTTATACTTTATACTGATTGAGCTCCACCGTCGTTCTGACGCGCTCCTCCCGAACCTTGTTAATAAAACATCATGTTGTGGAATGAATTTTAAAGCCTAAAGATCAGACCTAGTGCTTATATTGTCAAAATCTGTGTCATTTAATCACTGAAGACCCATGTCACATCAGCACCACCCCCAGCTCTTGTGGCTAATACGATAGGTAGTTGAAGCAATTTTAAGGAATAGAGATGAGGACAATGTGGATTTGAGGGCAAATATCGATGGGATAAAGGCAGGATGGCAGATGAATGTCAGGTATTGTGAGGGCTGATAAAGGAGTGAGCCGTGGACCATGAGGAGGTCAGGCATAGCCATTGTGGAACGCTGATCCATAGAGGTGGGGAGGGGCGATTGAGCACACATGAGTGCCCGTCTCTGCTCCCCAGTCCTAGTACAGACACCCAGAGCAAAATTAGAGAGAAAAGAAAAGACAAGAACAATGGAAAGGAGACGTGCTAGAGGGTGGAGAAGATTGAGAGTGAATGAAAAAGGGTTAGGGAATCAGAGGATCATAGCTTCTCACCTTCTCATGTTTGCAAATAATATTTTAAATATGACAACTACTACGACTTCATGAAACTTTTCATGACCATCCTCCAACTATTACCCGCATAAGAGAGCACCATGCCTGTTACAAGATACTAAGACATAAAAAAAAGGACCTTACAAGTGCTAACAAGCAATCGCAGCTGAAGATACTTCACACAAAATCATCACAAGAACTGTAAAATGAAAGTTGCAAAAAAGAAACTTAAACACAATGATTTTGATTACTTTAATGGTGTCTCTTGATTGAAGAAGGTGACTTTTATTTATTTATCTTTTTTAAATAAAGTCTCTACTTTTCTTAATTTGTCCACTTATGGCATTTGTTATTTATTTATTTATTTAAATAAATTGGTTGACTCTTGCCTTACTAAGGCTTCTTTCATAGCCAGCATGTATCCTAAATATAATAACAATTATTATTACTATACAGTTTTTATCAAAGCTTGATAAAAAAAAAATATATATATATATATATTATATAAAGGAAATTTTAAAATGGTCCCAAGATTATTTACTATGTGTTGTTTTAATAATCAGATTTTTTCAAAATTCATAATTCCTATTTTGTGGGGAATAATCTTTTCATTTATAATTACTATATTTATTAATTAATATTAATATTGATGATTAAGGCATTAATAAATTTAAGGCACCTCAGTCGTAGGTATCAAAGGTGGAGAGAGCAGTGTACATTCACTCCCCCCACATACAATTCGTGCCAGCCCAAGACTCGAACTCGCAACCTTTGGGTTACAAGTTCGAGTCTCAAACCAGTAGGCCATGACTTAAATAAGTTAATTTCAATAAATTCAACCCCTGGGACATAAGACGTTCCAGAGTTTAAGAGAAACCCATGCTTTTCCTTTACATATTTAGATTTGTTGCTGAAATTACATTAAAATAATCCACTACTGCAAGATTTGCAAAAATTCTTCAGAAATCGTGACTGGACAGCATCAGATTTTAGGTAGCATTATCGCACTGATAGCTTGTTAGCTCAACTTTGGCAGGGGACCCATTCTAGTGCCAATCCCACAGGGCACAGAGGGCCAGGGACCACCTCCCTCTGCTGTCCTCCGAGGGACAGTCACACAGCCACATTGTCACTGGATGACATCACCGACTGATTGTTAACGCTGCCTCAGAAAGGGATTCTTTGTTTACAAACAATACAGCTCTAAATGTATGAGACCCCATTAATTGGCCTGCTCTGTGTTTTTGCATATAATGATTAAACTACATCCCACCTCCTTCTAAACTGACGTGGATGCATTTAAGAGAAACAGCGCTTCAGCTTAGTCAGTGTCACCGTCTGGCTAAAATAATGTCTCAGCATGAATATGTTTCCACTTCTGGCAACGTGACAGATATTTCTGAGTAACTTTGATTGCCAGCCTCAAGCTATGCATGTCCAAGCATTATTTGAAAGAAACCTAATTCAATTCAGGATTTTTGAGTACTTTCACAATGCCTCACATATTATTCCAAACCACAACTTATTAATACTGTCTAGTCCTAGTCTTGCGTTGTTACTAGAAGATCCCTTTAGTTTAAGATTACAGATAAGATGTTGCTGTGTCTGTTTCTCTGAACATGTGACACGTGCCTGCAGGGGGCAGCAGGAGGCAGTGTGGATTTGACAGGATTCAGCCAGCAGTACACAAATGACCAAGCCTTAACCCTAATACCACTGTGCGCACACAAAGACTATAGATTACCTTAATATCTTAAAGAGACTTTGGTTTGTGCGCGCACACACACACACACACATGCTCAAACTACTGGTTCTGTTCCACACTGCC